>NW_024350325.1:6789541-6816918 GCF_902729225.1 Pteropus medius | reverse complement strand
TGTGTGTGTGTACATACGTGTGCGTGTGTGTGCATGTATGTGCATACAATACGCACGTTATTCTTTTTAATTTTAAATTTTCATTTAGAGTTGACATTCAATTTATGTTATATTAGTTTCAGGTGTACGGCAAAGTAGTTAGACATTTATTAATTTACAAACTGATCCCCACCCACTCCGATTAGTACCCACCTGACACCATACATAGTAATTACAGTATTATCGAATATGTACCCTAAGCTGTATTTTACATCCTCATGACTGTTTTGTAACTATCAATTTGTACTTTTTAATCCCTTCACCTTTTTCACCCAGCCCCTCAACCCCCCTTCCATCTAGCAATCACCAGTTCTCTGTATTTATCAGTCTCTTTCCATTTTGTTTGTTTGTTTATTTTTTTCTTTAAATTCCACATAGAAGTGAAATTATATGGTATTTGTCATTCTCTGTCTGACTTATTTCATTCAGCATAATACACTCTAGGCCCATCCATGTTGTTCCAAATGGTAGGATTTCATTTTTTTAAATAGCTGAGTAATATTCCATTGTATATATATGTACCACATCTTCTTTATCCAGTGGTCTCTTGATGGGTACTTAGATTGCTTCCATATCTTGGCTATTGTAAATAGTGCTGTAATGAACATAGAGGTGCATATGTTGTTTTGAATTAGTGTGTTGTTTTTCTTTGGATAAATACCCAGAAGTGCTATTGCTGGGTCATAAGGTAGTTTTTAATTTTTTGAGGAACTTCCAAACTGTTTTCCATAGTGGCTGTACCAATTTGCAATCCCACCAATAGTTCACAAGGATTCCCCTTTCTCCACATCCAGTTGTGTTTTGGTTTATTGATGATAGCTGTTCTGACAGGTGTGAAGTGATATCTCATTGTGGTTTAATTTTCATTTCTCTGATGATTTTGATGTTGAGCATCTTTTCCTATGTCTGTTGGCCATCTGTATGTACTCTTTGGAGAAATGCCTATTCAGGTTATCTGCCCATATTTTAAATGGATTATTCTTTTTGTTGTTAAATTGATAATTTTCTATTATTAACCCCTTATCAGATATGTCATTGGCAAATATCTTCTCCCATTCAGTAGGTTTTCTTTTTGTTTTGTTGATGGTTTTCTTTGCTGTGCAAAAACTTTTTAGTTTTATATAATCCCATTTGTTTATTTTTTCTTTTGTTTCCATTTCCTGAAGAGATATATTAGAAAAAATAGTACTAAGAGCAATGTCAGAGAGTTTACTGCCTATGTTTTATTCTAGGAGTTTTACGGTTTTGGCGCCTACATTTAAGTCTTTAATCCATTTGGAGTTTATTCTTGTATGTATATTATCTGTCCAGTTTTCTCAGCACCATTTATTGAATAGACTGTCTTTACCCCATTGTATATTCTTGCCTCTTTTGTCATAGATTAAATGACCATAGAGGCATGAATTTATTTCTGGGCTCTCTATTCTGTTCTGTTGATCTATGTGTCTGTTTGTATGCCAGTACCATGCTGTTTTGATTACTATAGCCTTGTAGTATAGTTTGATATCAGATAGTGTGGTACTTCCAACTTTGTTCTTCTTAAGATTGCTGTGACTATTCAGGATCTTTTATGGTTTCTTACAAATTTTAGGATTATTTGTTCTAGTTCTGTGAAAAATGCCATTGGTATTTTGATAGGGATTATATTGAATCTATAGATAGCTTTGGATAGTATGACATTTTAACATTGTTAATTATTCCTATCCATGAGCATGGTATATGCTTCCATTTATTTGTATCTTCTCCAATTTCTTTCTTTAATGACTTATAATTTTCCAAGTTAAAAGTCCTTTACCTTCTTGGTTAATTTGATTCCTAGGTTTTTGTTTTTAAAAAAAAATTTTTTTTTTTTTAATGCAATTGTAAATGGGACTGTTTTCTTAATTTCTCTTTCTGATAGTTCATTATTGTTGTATAAAAACAGCCGGTTTCTGAATGTTAATTTCATATCCTGCTATTTTACTGAATTCATTTATCAGTTCTAAGAGTTTTTTGGTAGAATCTTTAAATTTCTCCATATGTCATCTGCAAATAATGACAGTTTTACTTCTTTTCCAATTTGGATGCCTTTTATTTCTTTTTCTTGTCTGATAGCTGTGGCTAAACCATTTTTTGAACTCAATGGATTAAAACATATTTGATGTGGTTCAATCCATTTTAGTAATTTTTATTGATGCTCAAATTATCCCATCTTTGGTCAATGGGAACCTCTTCACTTGACTCCTGAGTCCTTTTTACATGCCCTGTGATATGCTTTCTGGTATAATGAGATGTTTCACATTCATCTTTACATTTCTTGTAATCGGCCAAATGGTATTTAGAGCTTTAAGGGTACTTATGGATACTGAGTTATTAATTGTTTTTAGGCTTTTTCAGTGGCAAATCTAGGAAAATATGTATTTTTTTAAAGAGAGAAATACATGAGTACATACTAATATTTCCAATAGATAAATTAACTTATTCAGAACCACATTTCATAAGCATTAGAGCGGGATTTGAACCCAAGGTGCCTAACTTTAAACTTTTGTTAACTACTCTACTGGGGAGGAGAGAAGTTGAATTCATTGTTTGGTTTTAGACAGGTTTAATTTGTATAATATTTTCATGCTTTAATTTGTATGGTACCCATTGGATATTTTCAGACTGATTGTGGAGAGAACATTGGAATTC
The DNA here is from genome assembly GCF_902729225.1 of Pteropus medius. Taxonomy (NCBI): domain Eukaryota; kingdom Metazoa; phylum Chordata; class Mammalia; order Chiroptera; family Pteropodidae; genus Pteropus; species Pteropus medius. Next base: position 6,814,209 of record NW_024350325.1, on the reverse strand, counting down.
AGGTTGATAATTGTTAACTTACTCACAGAAAGTAAAATACTAACTGCTAGACCCAAACTCCTATCCCAGTATTGTAAGTTAAGATGGTATACTTAAAAAAAAAAAACAGACTTATTTAGGTTTGGTTTGCATTGTGTAGTATCCAACTCAGACACTCACTGTTTCTGTCTTTTAGATAAAGTTTAGGCAATAAAAAGGTATATATATGTATATCAGATATGTGTGTGATATATATATGTGTATATATACATATTCAATAACTCAGATTTTATATAGATTATTGAAGGTATTGAATTGAAGTGCGGGTTATGAAAAGTGTCAGATTTGAGTGGCAAAATGCTTATAAGAGTGTAAAGTTATTTACAAAGATGTCAGAATAGCCTGATATTTTAAATGAAAAAGATTGAATGTGCATTAATTTCACATTGACCAATAGTTCTGATTTTGTGTTTTTGTGAAAATAGAGACAAAGTTTTTTTTTCCTTTTCAGGTTGTAAAGCTCTCTGAAATAGTGACCTTGGCCAAGCAAGCCCAGGTGGATGTGAAATTTCATTTGCCAATCTGATCTGAAAACCCGTTGGATGGCTGAAGGTGTTAAATGTGCTATAATCGTTAAAAATACTGTGTTCTTTATTATTATTATTCCTTTTCTCTTTAGTGTGTGAAGATTGTAATTGCTGTCTAGGCACAAAAACTTTTAAAAGCATTTGGTCTACATTTAATTCTTCTGTTGAGAATGAGCTGTTTGTATAAATAATATGGAATGCAGTTATCTAGTTTCTTTTGTTGCATCCTTTTTCATTTCTACAGAATGTCACTTGCAATATGTGTTTATTATTGTTGGATTCAACATTCTTCATTGATATGAGTCCTATGAATAAAATAAATATGAAGATAAAGTTTTATTCTTTAGTGTTAAAAATATATCTGATAAACTAGCCCCATTGGTAGAGCAATGTATTAAAACAATATTTTATATAAGAAGTGTTTATCTTCAACACCAAGTACGTAACTAAATATATCAATCACTATTTATAAACAGTTTTCAAACACTCCCCAGATTATTCTTTTAAGTATTTCAGGGAAGTAACTTGTTAATTATTTAAAGATTGTTTTAACCATTACAAGACACCGATAACTACAAGTCTTCATGATCATGTGGTATTGAGAAGAACCTGTAGGTTTGTATCAAATAAAGATATATTTTCTGAAGACTTGGCAGACAAAATTAACAATGTCAATTTAAGTTAATAAAAATATCCCAATGTGATTTGGATTAATGTTTTTTTTCCGCCCCCCCTTAAACACAGTAGAAGGTGACGTGTTCATCATTGCACTAAATACCTCTAGGAACTGATTTATAGATCATATACTGAAGCATGGCATTACATATTATAAGGCTACCTATGGATATTTCACTTGAATTCTACTGCTTATCTGTGTGCCATCTTGTACCTTCTCTAAAGCTAACACGTCATCTTTTGTGTCCCTATGTATATATATGTGTGTATGTGGGTGTGTGAGTGTGTGTGTGTATATTCGTCTTTTGCTCATTGCATAGAGCATTTGATATTTAACTATTAACAGTGTTAATCCCTATTAACAGTATTTCCTACCATGGTATTTACTGTTAATACTGTTAATCCCTATTTTAATTCTCCAAGTTATTGTTGAGTAGATCCATATAAACTGTTAATCCCTATTAACAGTACTAACAGTAAATACCATGGTAGGAAATAACAGCCATTGTGTGTGTGTGTGTGTGTGTGTGTGTGTGTGTGTGTGTACACACACACATACATACTGTGAGAGGCAGCATCGCATAATAATTATGAGTACAGAATTTGAAAGACTATCTGGCTTGAATCTGGGCTCCACTGCCTACTAGCTATATACGTTTGGGCAAGTTTCTAAATTTCAGTACTTCAGTTTCCTTTCTCATCCTCACTAGAATTATTTAGTGGGGAAAGAGAGAGGGAGAGAAATTATATTGAGAAATCATATAAAATGCATGTTCAAACCAACTAACTATACACATGCCATTATCTGTCAGTTGATCATCTATCTATGATCATTTATCTACCTGCCTGCTTATCTCCCTATGTTCCTTGCCTATATTGAAGACTAAATCAGAGCCATTAAACCATTTAAAATTGTGATAGTTATAATTAAAAGTACAAGCCTTTAGCTTTTAATTTAAAAACATTCATTCCAAAGAATGTTGGATAATGATTAGCTCAGAAAAGATTGGCATTTGTTGGAGTGTAGTCAGGAATTAAAAACATTGCTTGACATTTCAGAGAGGGTATTATGTAGCCTATTGGTGATATTAATGTTTCATCTATTCTTGCATAATACAGTCATGGGTCACTTAACAACAGGGACTCATTCTGAGAAATGCATTGTTAAGCGATTTTGTCAATGTGCCACAATCAGAGACTACATTTACACAAACCTGGGTGGTACATCTAGGCTATGTGCTATAGCCTATTGCTCCTAGACTATAAACCTGTACAGCATGTTACCTTACTGAATACTGTAAGCAGTAGTAACACAATGGTATTTGTGTATCTAAACATAGAAATGTTACAGCAAAAATATGATGTAAATGATAAAAAATGGTATACCTATATAGGACACTTACCGCGAATGGAGCTTGTAGGACTGGAAGTTGCTCTGGGTGAGTCAGTGAGTGAGTGGTGAGTGAATGTGAAGGCCTAGGGCATTACACTACTGTACACTTATATACACTGTACATTTAGGCTATGCTAAATAAGAAAATGATGCAATCGAGATGGTAAACATGAGAATGTATGAGGCTGCTGCTGATGTAATATGGCATAGTGTTTTACAGCAAACTTCAATAAGTCAAGAATACACAAATATAGTAAAATATATACACAAGTGACATATTAGCGAGTATATAATATATACAATTGTATTGCTATACTTTTACATGACTGACAGCAGCAGGTTTGTTTACACCAGCATCACCACAAATGCATGTAATGCGTTGATAGGATGGCTCTGATGGCAATAGGTGATAGGAATTTTCCAGCTGCATTATGATCTTAGGAGACCACTATTGTATATATGGTCTGTGGTTGACCAAAATGTTAAGCAACAGCTCATGGCTATTGGGCAAAGAAAGAATGTTTCAAGGTCAGAGTGACCAGTAGTATCAGTTATAACTCAGAAATGACAGGGCAGACTGAACAGTATCCAGTGGAATTGGAACATGATGTAACTAATCTTGGTTAGAGTGAGTATTATGTGATGGTGGAGGGAGAGTTTTGTGGAGAATGGAGTGTTCAAACAACTGGCTGGTAGCCACTTAGTACACCCTCCCACCTCATCCCTCGAGCACACATATACCCATGAATATTTTTTGTATAAGCTTGATACTTTTTCCATACAGCCCTACCTGGCTTTGGTGGGCGGGGCTGGGCGGGCTGAGGAGGAAGCCAACCTTAACATTTGAATTCTCCAAGTTATTGTCGAGTAGATCCATATAAACGTCTCCAGTTTCTGCATAGAATATGCAGTAGTACAGCCTTCCCCCACTCCCACCACAATCTTCTCTCCAAGGTTTTGCTTTTCATGATTTCAGTTATCCATGGTCAAGCAAGTTCTGAAACTATAAATGGAAAATTCCGAAAATAATTCATAAGTTTGAAATCACACACCGTTCTGAGTGGCATGACAAAATCTCTTGCTGTTTCATTTAGTCTTGCTCAGGACGTGAATCATCCCTTTGTCCAGCGTATCCACACTGGTATTTGCCTGTTGCTACCGACCCATTGGTCACTTAGTAGCCATCTCTGTGATCAGATCGACTGTCACGGCATCACAGGGCTTGTGTTCAAGTAACCCTTATTTTACTTAATGGCCCCAAAGCTCAAGAGTAGTGCTCCTGACAATTTGGACATGCCACAGAGAAACTAAAGCGATTCCATTAAGTGAAAAGGTGAAAGTACTTAAGGAATGAAAAAATAAAAAGTATACTGAGGTTGGTAATATCTATGGTAAGAACGAATCTTTGTTAAATTGTAGAGAAGAAAAATGCTGTCACAAACTGTGAAAGTCATGGCCACAATGTGTGAAATGCTTGGTTAAGATGGGTTGTGGGTAGAAGACATGACCAGCAAATGTGTTCCAGTTGAGGCAGTGTGTTGTGCCAGAAAGTACTGAACCTATAGAAGACTTCAGCAAGGATTGGAATGAGTGACACCAAGCCATTTACTGCAAGGAAGGATAGTTGCACAGATTCAGAAATAGGTTTGGACTGAAAAATATAAACGTTACTGGAAGAAAAAAGAGAGACTACGTTTATATATCTTTTATTATGATATATTGTTATAATTGTTTTATTATTATTGTTGCTAATTTTTTACCGTGCCTAATTTATGAATTAAATTATCATAGGTATGTATGTATAGGAAAAAATATATTTAGAGTTTGGTACTACATGTGAATTCGGGCATCCACTGGGGGTCTTGGAACGTATTTCCTGCAGATAAAGGGGAGGCTACTGTAACCAATTTTGACTGTTAAATCAACTTTACAGTTACAGAACTGAGGACAATAAGTGTGATAGATGCTGGTGCTTTGTAACAGAGGGGATTTTAAAACCCACACAGTAAGGGAGAAAACAAGCAAAAACCAAAAAAGAGAAAGCAACACTCACACAACCTTGTAGGACATTGAAGATGTTAATATTTTGGTGAATTGTTTCTGTCTGGCAAAGAATTCTATTTAAAGAAATTTTAAAATTATGGGTGTAAATGTTAGCAGTCTGTGGGTCAGGTGTGCAGGGCTGTAATTAGCATCATGCTCTTTGATCCTGTTGAAATGTAAAGGGGTAAGAAAAATCCTGTGGAAAAATTAGTTTTCAGATTTATGTACTCTATCATGTGGTGGTAGAAAAACCGAAATAAGATTTAGAGGTTTACGGTATAAAATGACAAAAGACAAAAGGTTGGTAAACCAATTTTTGCTTAAAGTGTGATTTAGAATGAGGAGGTTAAAGTGAAAGTATAAAATAACAATGATTTAAAAGTTGATGTCCACGGTGACAGCCTGAAGAGGATGAAACTGGAAAATGGAGTGCCCATGATGACACAGAAGAGACTTGAGACAAGAGGCCATGTGTCCTGGAGTGCCAGGATTTGACCTGCTATCTGAATGTTCCCGGGGTTGAGGCTGTGGCAGTCTTTGTTTTCCTTGTTAAAAAGCCACCTAGCTCTGTCAAGCTACTTTTTCCACTCTGAAGAAATTTAAAGGCCTTTGTTATTCATGACTTTGCCTCACAAGGAGATAAGACCATGGACAACTTTTTTATTTCTTTACAAGTAAGCAGCTTTTATTTTTCATTTTTTAATTCCTGTGTGTCCATTGTTGTTTTCTTCTTCATGTTTAGTGGAGAGGAAGCCCTGCCATGAGGAAGGGAGCCCTTGCCTTCCTTCACTGGATATTCTCACTGATGGTGCATCTTATTCAGTAATCAGCCATCCTGGAAAAATGAGACAGAAAGGGCCCTCCTTACCAGGATCCAGTCAGTCAGCTTCTTATAGGAGTTTGATTTGCCCTCCATGGTCACCTCCACTGTCTGTCATTCCATCTTTATAGCCTTTATGCCTTTGGCTTTAGCCTTTAGCTTCCTACATTAAGAAACACATATGTGAGGACTCCTGGACCTCACTGTACTTTTTCTGTGGTGGGCAGAATAGGCCCTTCACAGATGTCCACACCCTATTCTCTGGAACCTGTGTGTATGTAACTGTGGCAGAGGGACTTCGCAGAGGTGGTTAAAGCTGTGGGACTTAAAATAGGGAGATTATCCTGAATTATTCCTGTAGGCCTGACTTAATCTGTTTGGGCTTCTATAACAAACCTCCATAGACTTATAAAAAGCAGACTCCCAGCCTCACAGTTCTGGAGGCTGGGAGTCTACGATCAAGACTCCAGCAGATTCAGTGTCTAGTAAGCACCCACTTCTTAGGTCCTAGACGACCTCTTTTGCTGTGTCCTCACATGGTGGAAGGGGTGAGGGGCCTATCGAGCCTCTTTTGTAAAAAGCGTTAATCCTATTCATGAGGGCTCTCATGAGCTATCACCTCCCAAAGTCCCCACCTCCAAACGCTATCACTCTGGGCATTGGATTTCAACATACGAATTTTGGGGAGATACAAATATTCAGTCTGTAGCAAGGCCTTGTCTAATCACATGAGCCCTTAAAAGCAGAGAACAGTCTTCCTCCAGCTGAAGGTAAGAAAGATGCAGTTGGAGGGGAAGTTGAGAAATTCCAAGTGTGAGAAGAATTCAGTGTATTCTTACTGATTCTGTGATGTGGGAGTCCATGCACAAAGACCAGGGAGAAACCTTTAGCTGAGGGCAGCCCTCGGCTGACAGCCAGCAAGGAAACAGGGACCCCAGTCCCATAGCCAGAAGAAGCTGGATTTTGCTAATGTTGAAATGCATCTGTAGCAGATTCTTCCCAGAGCCCCCTGATGAAAACATACCTAGCTGCCACCTTGCTTTTGGCTTTGTGAGACTCCGAACAGAGAAATCAGACACACTCACTGGAGCTTCTGACATACAGAACTGAGATAATAAATTTGTGTTCTTTTGAGCTGCTAAATTTGGTGGTAAAATGGAAAACGGTATACTAACACATCTCTACTGCTGTATATTAGTTATAAGCCAAGTCTTCTCAAACTGAGATGAAGGGCCATTTTAAAAAATTAGAAATTTTAAAATTTCTAATTCTGCAGGAACTGATTCTTTTGTAACATACAATAAGAACAATTACTAGAAAAACTACATTAAAAGAGCATAGAAAATATAAGGCCCCCCTTTTTTTTTTTGCTTTGACAGCACAAAATTGCTCTTTCAAATTGCTATAAAAGTTTCTTATGCGTTTCTCTTAAATATCTGCCTATTGTCTTGCAGATTTGTGAGCTGTTTGTGGATCAGCATCAGTACACAGATCATGTTTTGTGTGAGACTGAGAATGGCTCTATCACATACAGTTTGTGAGGATGTAGACACATAAATTGGAAGTAGGTTGTGAACATCTAGGGTTGAGAGGCTCAGCATTGAGTAGTTTGTAGTCCATGTTATGGTACTCACAGCTTTGTAAATTAGTGAAGCAATTGCCATTAATCAAAAAAGCTACATGACTGCTGTGTGCCCCAGAGTCTAGTCAATGCTAAACCAGAAATCAATCAGCTGAGCAAGTTGGGACATGCAGTGAAAGGCCTGGGTGGCCCAAGCTTCGTGACTGGTTTTTATGCTGCTAATTGAACGCTAACATCATCAATGTCTTCGGTAGGAGTTGACTCACCACTAGTGGAGAACTTGCAGTCATGCAGTTCAGAGTGACAGTATCAGGGTGACGGGAGGACATTTCATAAGAAGGAAACTAGAGATACATCTTGAATAGTTCATGATTATTCCTATGATCAGTTCCAAAAGCAGAAAAACATCTTTTTATTCTGTTTTTGATACGTTTGATGAAACTAGCACTATTTTAGAAAAAGAGATCTTTGTTTTAGTGAAAATGATACTCCAATGATACAGAAAGTGCAAAGACAAATCGGAATGCCAGAACCCAGAGTTAACTCCTGTTAACAGTCTGGCAAACATTCTTTTTGTCTTCTCTACATATGAGCATATATGCACAGACATATGAGTATACTTTTATGTAAATGATATATGATATATATAATGTTCCACATTGTGCTTTTATTCAGCAGATGCTTAGGCATCTTTCCATGGTGTCCAATGTAGGTCTATGTCATTTTTAATGGCTGTGTACACAAGAGAATGTATGTACCATCATTATATATAACCCAGTGTTACATTATTGACATTTGGCTTCTACGTTTGAAACACTTCGAATAACAGAAGACAATGCTCTGGTGCACATGTTCAGCCTGTGGTTAATTTCTCCTTCAGATAAGAACCTATAAGTGGACTAGCTGTGTACAAGCATAACTATACTTAACATTTTCATGGCAGTTGCTGAACTACTTTGCAGAAAGTCTGTGTTGGTTACTCTTCCATTTGCAGTGCATAAGTTTTTCTATACCTTGGACAACAGTGCATTTCTAATTCCAACAGTCAGAAAAACATGTCCTTCCTGTTTATTGTTGACTAAGCTTTCATTTGTTTTCTAGATATTTGTGGTGGAGCATGTGTGACTTCCATTTGATGTTTTCTTATTGGTATTTTTCTTATTGATATTTAAAAACTTTTTGCATATTTGAGATTAACCATGAGATGAGAAACCCAATTATATTGTCCATAGAAGAGGACTATTTTAGCTATCTGCGGCCCCTGGATTAACTGTGAAATCTGTTTGAAGATGGAGGTGCAGACTAGTAAAGCATTTCCCACAAAGAACTTGAAGCTGAGTCTTTGCTGGACTCTCATGAACACTTCCAACATCAAGTTAGAAGAAATATCCTTGATATTACTATTGCATCTACTGTTACTTTATGTAGATTAAGTTACCTCAATTCTTAAATTATTTAATCTAAAAGGGCAGGCTTGATAATAAGTAACTAAAAGAATTGCTAAGGTCTCTTCTAACTGCAAGATTCTATAATTCTAGAATTCTTTCATCTACACAATTATTTCGAGAATCTATTTTCAGTATTTGTTCAGTTCATTCAACAGATATTAATTGAGCACCTCCTATGTGCCACACAATGGACCAGGTGTACTTTGGTATGCAGTGATAAATGAGAGACATGACCCCTCGTGGTGGTTATAATGTACCCGGGGAGATAGATATTAAGCAATTAAATAAAAACAAGCTTGCAAATAAACATAGAACTGAATTGTGAACCTAACGAGGAAAGGGATGACAAATAACTTAATAATCATGGGATATATATTTAGGTTTAATTGAATTTAGTATATTGTTTTTGAGGACCTACTTTGTACTAGGCACTGTGCTGAGTATTGAAGACACAGAGATGAGTAGGAGGAGAACCCTCCTGGGTGAGGTCCACTTGAAATTGTACCTGAATGGCACCTACGCCCCTCTCCTCAACTTCCATTTGATTTTTTTGGTCGATCTGTATATGTTTGGCTATTTTATCTGCTGTTCATCGCACACTCCTGGTGTAACAGTGAGTAAGGCTTTGTGGTACATTTTTGTCTGAGCATGCAGAATCGCCCTTATGTGTTTATGAATTTGATCTGAGGAAAATCATTGAGTGATTATGGACTTTGAAACTCCCAACTGAACTGCTGAACTGACACACAGTCAGCAGAACTGAGAATGATTGTCGAACATCTCATAAAATTGTAGGCTTAGATTCAAAGTGATCGCAGAGTATGCTCCTTCCTTTATTCAACGTATCTGGGTGCCTTTATGCCAGGCACTGTTCTGGGCACAGGGGGACATCAGTGAGCTGAGCAGACATGACTTCTTGCCCTCAGGGAACTTATGTTCTAACCCAACATTCAAACGTCATTACTTTCAACTTAAATGTTTTCAATACCAGGGAGCTTGTTTCCTTACTGGAAGCTATCCCATTTTAAAGAGTTCTAAACATTTGAAAGATCTCTGTTATATTGATTCTAAATCTACTTCCCTGTAGCTTTGTTAGTCTGAGGTTCTACCTTGGAACCACTTACAGTATATCTAATCCTTCTTTCACATGGCTGTCCATCAAACGTTTGAAATATTACTTGTGTTTCTTTTAAGCCTCCTCATTTTGTTATTTGATGTCTAGAAGCATAGAAATATGTCTAGATACATGAATACATGGATGTAATTTAACAATATAAATCAGTGGCACTTGATTTTGCTTGTTGTGTGTATCTTTTCTTTAATTCTCAAAATCCCTGAAGTCCAGGCATTATTAACCATCTTTCCACCTATGGTTGAAATAACAACTGACCTTCCTCTAGGTGTTAGTTTAGGGGATATTTTCATGTGCATAGTCATTTGGTGCTCACAACAACCCTGGCTGGCAAGTGTCATTCACATTTAACAGATGAAGTCACTGAGATGCAAAGAAGGTTAAATGGCTTAATAGAGGTGTCAGAGTGCTATTACCTGAACCGGGCCTTCTGACTTCAAATTCCACATTTTTCATAGTATACCACACACCTCTTCTATACCTTGCTGGTTTAAAAGTGGAAGTGATGTTAGGCCTTAGAATATTCTGACATTGATAGTAGTCAAAGAAGGATTGGTGGAAGAATCCTGAACTCAATTCAGTAATGCTCCTCTTCTGCATGTTAGGAGAATTGGAGCAGGGCCGTCCCTGGTGGCACTCTGCCGTTCCTTCCACCTTTGTGCTATTTTATTTCTTCCTCCTCCCTCTTCTCTTCTGGTTCCTCTCTATTTCCTCTCTATTCTTCAGTTGTTTTTTTTCTCTCTCCTACTGACGCACAGGCTTTAATCTCCTGTTCTAGAAAGGTCAATGGCCTCTGTCATTGCCAGGAGCAGGGAGCAGAGTCTAAGTATCTCTGAAGCTGCAGAGGGGGAGCAATGATAAGCATACCCCTTGAGCTGCAAATTGAAATGTATTTGGGGGAAAATTGTTCCAGCAATAGATTTTATGCCCCAAGTTAGGAGGTGGTGAGAACAACTCACACCAAGAAAAATATGCTGCTTTTAAACTACACCAAAGCTGGAGTGATGTAATGGGATGGTGCTTTTATAATCACATTCCAAAAAAACTGTTAACACTGCATAGGAGTAGGAATAACACCAGACCTCGTGGGAAGAGTGGGACATGAACTCCTTAGAGGTGGCAAGATCAAATGAACATTTCACACCTTCGTTTGCAAGGATAAGAAATTTTTTCTGTCTCTGGCTAAAAGTAACCAAGTAGTTCCCTGCTGCTGTATTTTTAGTCAGCAAAAACCAGAAGTTTGGGTAGTAAACAATTTATGAGGAATATGATTTGTGCTTAAAATTCCTTTAATATTCACCTTAGTTCAACACAGTTCGATATCTGCCTTTCCATTTCTAGATAAGACAGTGCTATATAATTAAGCACTCAATAATTATCTGCTTTTTCTCATATGAAAATCTCAGTCACCCTGAAAGATAGCACCAGAGCTGTATTTTCCACAAGTCAAACCAGCTAGTTCATTATCATTTAAAGGCCTCTTTCTTATTTTCTACTGTGACACCCGAGAATCACAAAAGGGCACTTACAAGAAGGATCGTTCCATCTTCTGAGATGTAGAGCGACAGCCTCCTATCCACTGAATTTCATATTTCAGATTTATTTATACTTTTCTTTCCACAAAAGTGCTTTTGTGGCCTATGACAAAAGACATGCAATTCAGTTGAGCTGAACAAACATTTGTCAAGGACTTAGACTCTTTAGTAGGAACTGGGGTATAAATATGACTAAGGTCTCTGCCATTTCAGAGGAGAGATGGCAGGGAGGGATGGCCAGTGCTCACCGCCCTGGGCACATTTGGGAGGTTTAGATTTAGATTTAAACTTTAGATTTTCAAGGTCTAATGTGGCACAGATGTAAAATGACCTATGAAAAGCTCCAGTGGCCCAGCACACTGTACATCTCCAAACTGACGAGAGAAAGGAATGGTTGGTGAGCATTTCACAGACGGAACCGTTTTTGAATCTGAATCAGTATTTGTTATGTCCCTCCTCCCACGATGAGAATTCTGTATTTCGACAACATGGACATTTATATTCTTTTGCTCAGTCTAATTTTACACCAAAGATCGTTTCAGAATTGTTTTGGCCACACCATTAATGTAAATAAACCTACTACGAACCGTTTAGGATTTGTTGGCACTTCTTTCCCTCATCCCATGACCTCCACTGCCCTGGACTGAAGGAATATAATCTAAAGCTTTGCTATACTGGGTTCACAAATTACTTGGATTAGTGTTCATTCCACCCTGCTCCCCACCCGCCGCTTTCAGTGTGGTTATATTATCCATTTGAAATATAATTAGGTTCATTCGTTTCAGTTCGCTTTCAGTTTTAGGGTTTTTCCTTCTCATTCTTATTGATTCGACTTTGCTTTTTGAACAAGAGACCAATACTCTTTCAAAAGTCAAATCTATACAAAAAGATATACTCAGAAACACCATTCTTCTCATTTTCCCTTTCATCTCCCTCCAATAGATAACCATTCATGGTTTACAGGTTTATTAGTTCTGGGTTTTTTTTTTGCTGACAACGATAAGAAAATATGTACTTTTTTTAATTAAAAAATTTACACAAAAGGTGGCATTCTGTGTGTGCTTTTTTGCACTTTCAAAACAAACAGCACTACCTTCTGGAAATCACTTTACATCAGTTTGTAGAGATCTTCCTCATTCTTCTTTGCAGCTTCATGGCCCTGGTGCATATATACCATAGCTTACGCAACCAATCCCCTTGGTTTAGACATTTAGGAAGTTTCCAATATTTTGCAATTACAAGTAATGCTGTAGTGAATAATCTTGTGCACATGTATTTTCATGTTATTAGAGATGTAGCTTTAGGATATATTCCTACAAATAAGATTACTGGTTTGAAGAGCAAACGTACATGTAGGTTTTAGACATTGCCAATTCTTTCTCCCTCCAACCCTGTCTTGCATTCCCATCAACAATGTACGAGAATGCCTGTTTTCCCACAGTCTTGCCAACAAAGTGCATTGTAACTTTTTGAGTTTTTTTGCTAATCTGATAGGTGATAAATGCTATCTTGGGAAAGTTTTAATTTGCGGTTCACATATTATGAATGAAGTTAAACATCTTTTTGTTTGCTAAAAGTCCAGTTATATACCCTTTTTGTGAATTGTCAGTTCATGTCTTCTGCCCATTTTATTTACAATTTTTGGTCTTTTTCCCTTAATTTTGAAAGTTAAAAAAATAAATTGAGGATGTTAGCCTTTTATCTTTGATATACGTTGCAAATATTTATTCCCAGTTTGTCATTTGCTTTTTGATTTTGCTTATGGTATTTTTGACCATGCGAAGTTTTTATTTTTTCTCTATGTAGTCAAATTTATCAGTCTTTTCTTTTATTGCCTCTACATTTTGAGTCATAATTAGAAAGCCTTTTTCTACACCAAAGTTGAAGAGGATTTCATGCATGTTTTCTTCTCATACTTCTATGGTTTCACTTTTTGTATTTAGATTTCTGATCCATTTGAAGTTTATTCTTTTCTCTGATGCAAGGAATGGATTCCCGCTCCCCCCTCCCCTCGCCCCACAAATAGTCATTTAACTTTACTTTTTGAATAAGAGACCAAAATTTATTACAAGTAACTATCTTGCTTCAGTGATTTGAGATACCACCATTACTGTGTGTTTTATTTTTATAAGTAGTTGGGTCTGTTTGTGGATTTTCCATTCTATTTCTTTGATTTTTTTCTATTCATGTACCAATTTTAATTATAGAGACTTTCTGGTATGTTTTAATATCTGGCTGGACTAGTTTTCCTCAGAACTCTTCCTCGTCAGTATTTTCTTAACCATTCTCGTGTGTTTATTTTTCAATGTGAATTTTAGGATCATCTTTTATCAGACTTGACTTTTTGATTCTGTTTATTCCTGAAGGTGTATTCATTGTTAGAAGCTGCCTACCTCTAGGAATCTCCCTCTGACTGCCTCATGAAAATAACTGCAGTGATAAGAACCTGTTATCGATGGCATTAGTCATAGGTTACAGGAAGGTTGGAACATGGAACAATAATTCTTAAGTTTGGCTACACAATAGAATCACCAGAAAGATTTTTTTATTTTAAAATTTTTTTATTATTAAAAATTATTGGGGTGACATTAATTAACAAATCCACTAAGTTTCAAGGGTACAATTTAACAGTCTGTCATATGTGTGTGTATATATATATATATTACATTGTGTGTTCATCGCTCATAGTTAGATTTCTTTCTGTCACCACATAATTGACCCCTTTTACCCATATCTACCACCCTCCTCAAACCCTTTTCTCTGGTAACCACTAGTCCACTGTCCATGTCCATGGGTCTCTATTTGTTTGTTATGTTTGTGTATTGATTTTAGATTTATATTTTACATATGAGTAATATCATGTGGCTTTCAACATTTTTTGTCTGGCTTATTTCGCTTAGTATGATTATTTCAAGGTCCATCCATGTTGTTGTAAATGGCAGTATTTCATCTCTTCTTATGGCTGAGTAATATTCCATTGTATATATGTCCCACAGCGTCTTTACCCAATCAACTACCGTAGGAAACTTCGGTTGATTCCATGTCCTGGGCACCGTGAATAATGCTGCTATGAACATTGGCGGGTATATATCTTTTTGGATATATGGTTTCAAGTTTTCTGGGTAAATACGCAGTAGAGGGATGGCTGGATCATATGGTAGTTCAATTCTTAGTTTTTCGAGGAAACTCCATACTGTTTTCCATAGTGGCTGTACCAATTCAGTCCCACCAGCAGTGTATGAGGGTTCCCTTTTCTCCACGTCCTCTTCAACACTTGTTATTACTTGTCCTGTTGATAATAGCCATTCTAACAGGTATGAGATGGAATCTCATTATGGTTTTGATTTGCATTTCCCTAATAGCTACTGAAGTTGAGCACCCTTTTATATGTTTGTAGGCCATTTGCATGTATTCTTGGGAGAAGTGTCTGTTCAGGTCTTCTGCCCATTTTTTGATTGGATGCTTGTTTTTTTTTTTGTTGTTATTGAGTTGTATGAGTTCTTTGTATATTTTGGATATTAGGCTCTTATCAGAGGCGTTGCTTGCAAATATATTTTCCCATTCGGATGGTTGTCTTTTTACCTTGTTGAGGGTTTCTTTTGCTGAGCAGAAGTTTTTTAGTTTGGTGTAGTCCCATTCATTTATTTTAGCTTTTAATTCCTTTGCCTTTGAGGCCAAATTCATAAAATTCTCTCTAAATCCAGGGTCCATGAGTTTAGTACCTACGTTTGCTTCTATGAAATTTATTGTTTTAGGTTTTATATTCAGGTCCTTAATCTATTTTGAGTTAATTTTGGTGTGTGGTGATAGACAGTCTAGTTTCATTCTTCTGCACGTGGCTTTCCGGTTTTCCCAACACCATTTATTGAAGAGACTTTCCTTTCTCCACTATATGTTTTTGGCTTCCCTGTCAAAAATTATTTGCCCATATAAACATGGATTTACTTCTGGACTCTCAATTCTGTTTCACTGGTCTGTGTCTATTTTTTTTGCCAATACCATGCCATTTTGATTATTGTCATTTTGTAGTATACTTTGAAGTTGGGCAGAGTGATACCTCTAGACTTGTTCTTTTTTCTCAGGATGGCTTTGGTAATTCGAGGTCTTTGTGCTTCCATAGAAATCTGATGTTTTTTGTTCTATTACTTTTAAATGCCAATGGGATTTTGATGGGGATTGCATTAAATCTGTGTAATACTTTAGGTAATAAGGTCATTTTAACTATATTGATTCTTCCAATCCAAGAGAGATACAGAATATCTCTCCTTTTTTTTGAGTCTTCTTTAATTTCTTTTAATAGAGTCTTATAGTTTTCATTGTATAGGTCCTTTACATGTTTCATTAGGTTTATTCCTAGGTATTTTATTCTTTTTGTTGCAATTACAGATGGAATTGTTTTTTTTTCCATTTCTTTTTCTGACACTTCATTAATAGAATATAGAAATGCTTTGGATTTTTGAACATTAATTTTGTATACTGAAAATTTATTGTATTTGTTTATTATTTCTAGTAATGGTCTTGTGGAATTTTTAGGGTTTTCTATATAGAGAATCATGTCATCCACAAATAGTGACTTCATTTTCTATTTGAATGCCTTTTATTTGTTTCTCTTGCCTAATTGCACTTGCTAGAACCTCCAATGTTATATAGAATAACAGTGGTGATAGCAGACAGCCTTGTCTTGTTCCTGATCTTAGAGGAAAGGTTTTTCATTTTTCTCCTTTAAGTAAAATGTTAGCTGAGAGTTTGTCATGTTTGGCCTTTATTACATTGAGGTACTTTCCTTCTTTACCTATTTTATTGTGTTTTAATCATAAACGGATGCTGTATCTTGTCAAAGGCTCTTTCTGCACCTATTGATATGATGATATGGTCGTATGTTTCTTATTCTTTATTTTGTTTATGTAGTGTATCACATTAATCAATTTGCGTATGTTGAATCATCCCTGTGCCTTGGGATAAAGCTCATTTGATCATGGTGTATAATATTTTTAATGTGCTGTATTTGGTTTGCTAGTATCTTCTTTAAGGTTTTTGCATCTGTATTCACAAGAAATATTGGTCTGTAGTTCTCTTTTTTGTGTGTTATCTTTACCAAATTTTGGTATCAAGGTAATAAATTATATCTTAATAAAATTATTATTTAAAAGAAAATTTTAAGGAGACATTTATTCTCAAGTGTGAACCCTGCACTAGTATGAGCCTAAGAGTAAGTTCCTCATTAAAGTTTAACTTCTGGGTACCTTGCTTGCCTCACCCTAGTCCAAGTCCTGCCAATGCACTATGGAGCTCTGCCCCTGAGATGAAGCCCACCTGACTGTGGTATATAATCTTTTTAATGTGTTGTTGTATTTGGTTTACTAGTATCTTATTTAGGATTTTTGCATCTGTGTTCATGAGAGATATTGGTCTATAGCTTTCTTTTTTGTGTGTTATGTTAACTAGGTTTTAGTATCAGGGTAATATTGGCCTCATAAAACGAGTTAAGAAGTATTGCCTTCTCTTTGATTTTTTAAAAGAATTTGAGAATAGGCATTAAATTTTCTTTGAATGTTTGATATAATTTACTGGTGAAGTCATCTGGTCCTGGACTTTTACTTTTTGGTAGGTTTTGGATGATTGTTTCAATTTCCATACTGCTGATCGATCTATTAAGATTTTCCAGTTCTTCATGATTCGGCCTAGGAAAGTTGTACATTTCTAAGAATCTGTCCATTTCTTCTAGGTTATTAAATTTGGTGTTATATACTTTTCATAGTATTTTTGTATGATCCTTTGTATTTCTGCCATATTAGTCATAACTTCTCTTTCTTCCATGATTTTATTTGTGTCCTTTCTCTTTTTTCTTTATTGAGTCTAGCCAGGGCTTTGTCAATTTTATTAAACTTTTCAAAGAACCAGCCCTTTGTTGGATTAATTTTTTCTATTGTCTTTTTGTTCTCAATTTCATTTAATTCTGCTCTAATTTTATTTCCTTCCTTCTGCTGATTTTAGATTTCATTTGTTCTTTTTCTAGATTTTTAAGATGAAGTGTTAGGTTGTTTATTTGGGCTCATTTTTATTTTGTGAGATAGGCCTATAATGATATAAACTTTCCTTTTATTACTGCTTTTGCTGTATCCCAAAAGTTTTCATCTTTCATTCTCTTTCATTTCTATGTCTCTCTTGATCTTTTTTATTTCTTCTATGACCCAGTCATTCTTCAGTAGCATATTGTTCAATCTTCATGTATTTGTGGTTCTTCCTGCTTTCTTTTTACAGTTAATCTCCAGCTTTAATCATTATGATTAGAGAATCTGGTTGGTATGATTTCAACCCTCTTATATTTGTTGAGGTTAGTTTTGTGTTCCAGCATGTGGTCAATCCTTGAGAATGTTTCATGTGCACTAGAGAATAATGTATAAGCAGCTGTTTTAGGATGGAAGGCTCTGTAAATGTCGATTATGTCCAATTGGTCTAATGTGTCATTTAAGGACGTTCTTTTCTTAATTGACTTTCTATTTGAATGATCTGTTCATATTTGACAGTGGGGTATTTAGGTCTCCTACTATGACAGTGTTTTGGTCTGTTTCTCCCTTTACTTCTGTTAGTAATTGCTTTATATATTTTGGGGCTCCCTGTTTGGAAACATAAATATTAATAAGTGTTATGTCTTGATGCATAGTTCCCTTTATCATTATGAAATGTCCCTCAGTATCTTTCTTTACCTTTTTAATTTTGACATCTATTTCATCCAAGATTAGTGCCACTACTCCCGCTTTTCTCTGAATGCCATTTGCTTGAAATATCATTTTCTATTCTTTCACTTTGAGTCTATATTTGTTCTTGGAGCTGAGATGTGTCTCCTGGAGGTAGCATATGGTTTTGTTTTGTTTTTTGATCCAATCTGCAAGTCTGTGTCTTTTTATTGGTGAGTTCAGTCCATTTACATTTAGAGAGATTATTGAAATATGAGGCTTTCCTATAACCATTTTATCCTTTGCTTTACAGTATCTGAGTGTTTCCATTGTTTCGTTGTCCTTGCATTTCTGTCTGTTATTTTAATTTGGTGGGATTTTATGGGTTTTCCCTCTGGTCTTTCTTGTTTTATGTATCTTAGTTCTGGATCTGTGGTGTATGGTTACCATTAAGCTTATGTAAAGAATAGTTATATATATGCAGTTGTCTATTTTCTATTGTGTGTGCCTTATCTCCATTTCCCTTTGCATATTTAGATCTTTGATCCCTCTCTTTTTCTGTTATTGTTGCCACAAATTGTCCCTATGTATGCTGACTGTTCATTTCTAATTTGCAATAGCAATTATCTTCTTAATGTTTAAGCTTGTAATATCCTGTTCTTAATAAGGGTTGCACTATCCTCCTTCTGTTTGCCTGCTAATCATCTTATTCATAGTTATGTATTCTTTTTGGTCATTTTGTTTCATGTGGGCTGACCTCTTTCAGTTATTCTTGTAATGCAGGCCTCATAGTGGAGAAGTCTCTCAACTTTTGTATGTCTGTCAGTGTCTTTCTTTCTCCTTCATATCTAAAGGTGAGCTTTGCTGGATGTATTATTCTTGACTGGTAATTTCTTTCACTTAATAGTTTGAATTTTTGGCGACTCCTTTCATGCGTGTAAGGTTTGTACTGAGAAGTCAGAAGATAGTCTAATGGATTTTCCTTTATAAGTTACTGTCTTCTTTTCCCTGGTTGCCTTGAGAATTGTTTTTCTGTCATTAATATAATGTGTCTTGGAGAAGTCCTTCTTGGGTAAGATAATTGGGTGTTCTATTCGCTTCTTGGATTCGAAGCTCCAGCTCATTCCTTAGGTTTGAGAAATTCTCTTCAACTACTTATCTGAATATGCTCTCTGTTCTCGTCACCTCCTCTTCTCTTCCTAGTATACCCATTACTCTTTTGTTGATTTTCTTGATGGTGTCAGTTAGTTCTTGTATTTCTCTTTCATTATTTTTTATTTTTTGGTCTCTTCTTTCTTTTGAATCATTTCTAGATTTCTGTCTTCGATATCACTGAGTCTTTCTGCCATCTGGCCAGCTCTATTTCCAAAGCTTGTTATTTCATTCTTCATCTCTTTTACTGTGTTTTTCATCTCCAGAAGTTCTATTTGGTTATTTTTCAGGGTTTCAATCTCTTTACTGAAACATTTATTTTGCTGGCCTATTTTAATTCTAATTTCTTAGAATTGTTGACCTGATTTATTTTGCACCTCACTAAGTTTCTTCAGAAGTGTAATCCTGAATTCTCTGTCATTTAAATCACATATTTCTATGTCTTTAAGCTTATTTTCTGGAAATTTTTCTCTTTCTTTCTGAGCTGTCTTGTCACCTTGGTTGTTCATGGTGTTTGATGGACTATTTCTCTGCCTGGGCATTAATGGGAATGTATTCTGCTTTTTTTTTTTTTTCGGAAAGAAGATTTATTATATAGAAGTCTCTCTTTAGCTTGTTGCTAAGGAGGTGTTTTTCTATTTATTTCCAGTAGGTGGCGTCCAAGACTCTTGGATCTCTACTTTGAGGCTAATAATGCCTTTCTTCTGTCTGATATATTGAATATTCAGTTTACAATGGGCTACTCTTGGTCCCAGCCCCTGTCTCTGGTCCCGACAGTGGTTTTGTTTTGGTACTGGTTGCACAAATTCCCCCGGGGCTCCTCAGTGATAAGTCTGGGAGGATATAGGGTGGAGGGAGGAAGCAGTCTGGGTTGGTGGGGGATGGCGCTGCCGGGCTTTGTGTCACAGCCTCACGCTTCGCAACAGCAGCTGCTGAGACACAGCTGTTGCCCCTCCACACTTAGTTCCCACTCCGCTTTCTGCCCTGATCCCTGGGCTCTGCTGTGTAGAACTCACTTATCCCTTAGGGAGGGCTGTCCTGGGAACCGGCGGAAATTCTCCCCTCTCCCACCCTCCTGCAGGGATCTCTGGCTGCCTGTGTGAGGCAGCTTCCTTGTCCCTCACAATCTACACCCCGGGACTCCGGCAGTTCTGACCTTTGGAAGTTCTTATGCACAGATCACTCACTCAGACGTGCTTATGTGCAGGTTGGATGTTATTTGTTGAGTTTTGGATGTTCAGCTTATTGTTATTTCAAGGGGAGAGATCTGGGGAGATCCCTCACTCTGCCATGCTTCTGATGACACTCCACCTGAAAACTTTTGAGAACTATTGAAGTCAGAGCCCTTGATTAAATTAGAATCTTTGGGGCCGAGGCCTTGGCATTTGTATTTTTAAAAAGCTTTCCAAGTGATTCTAATGTGCAGCTGGGGTTGAAATTCATGGCTTTATAGATGTTATTAGGAATATCCTTGCTTAATGTTATAGGGGCCACAGAATAACAGAAACTTTCATGTAATGGGCCGTGATTCAAGCACCCAGCAGAGGAGAGTGGGAGTGACTGAGAGCTAGAGGAAAGTGATAGAATGGTGATATATGGGAGGGAAAATTATGAGAAAGAGAAGAAGTTGACTGCCAAGATGGCCTAAGAATTCTCAGAGTGGATATAGAACATAAACTTCATGTTTAACATCTATGTCAAATAGTGTGCTCTATAATTATACTTTTTTTCTTTCTTTGAAGTGGAGATGGTTTATTCGCAAGTTGAGGTGGGGGTGGAAATAAAATGTAGATAGAGGAGAAGCAAAGAAAGGAACCAAAAAAGAGCACATTATCCAACCAGCTACCACTGTGGGAGACAGAATTGTACCCCACAGGAGTTCTAAGGAATAGAATAGAATACAAGAGAGAAGAAGGCAAGGAAGCTGGGGGTGGTAATACCATCTCCTATCAGTCCTCTGCTGTCTGCTAGCAGAGGGACCTTTCAGAGACTTCAGAGAAAACTCTCAGGTAAAGTGCAGAATCTGGAAGTTACAAGGAAGCTGGAGAGAACTAATGTGTTAAGGCCAGAGAGAAAAGGTGATTGCCATTAGCATCTGTTACCACTTATCTGCCACCTCTTCTTATTTTTTTTTAATTGAAGGAAAATTGATATATGACATTATGTAAGTTTCAGGTGTACAATAGTGTACTTTGACATCTGGATACACTACAAAGTGATCACTACAAAAAGTCTAGTTACTATCCAACACCACACAATTGACCTCTTCACTCATATTTTTGCCCCACCTCCGACTTCTTTCCCTTCTGGTAACTACCATTTCTGTTCTCTGTATCTATGAGATTGCTTTTGTTTTGTTTTGTTTGTTCGTTTGCTTTTTCGATTCTACGTATAAGAAATCATATGGTATTTGTATTTCTCCGACTTATTTCACTTAGCATAATATCTCTAGGTCCATCCATGTTGTCTCATATAGCAAGATTTCATTCTTTTTTATGACTAATATTCCATATGTATCACTTTATCCATTCATCTACCAATGGACACTTCAGTTGCTTCCATATCTTGGCTATTATAAATAATGCTGCAATAAACATACGGGTGCAAATATCTTTTCAAATTAGTGTTTTTGAGACAAATACCAAGAAGTAGAAAAGCTGGATCATATGGTAGTTTTATTCTTAATTTTTTGAGGAAATTCCACACTGTTTTCCATAGATCTGATTTTTAATCTTTAAAAGCTTAGAAAGAGATTCTGGTTAGGTTCTCTCTAGCCACGATATTATGGATGTCAGGAACCTCTGTGGTCCAGTGTTTGGAGCTTCTCAAGTTGTATGATTCAGTGTTTGAGAGAATCAACTTGGTCCAGAGAATTTCTGGAGTCTTCATATCTGGCCCTTCCTTTTCTGTTTGTCATGGTTATCCAACTCAGGATATTTGGGGATGCTTTGGGAACCCCAGAGGATATGCCACACCACTCTCCAGACATCCCGGCTAGGATGGAATACATTCTCCAATCTGTAGCCAACAGACTTTAAAAAGGTTACCTTGGGGAATACTGCAGGGCTGCTCTCATCCACATTTCCTGGATTCATACGCCGAGATGTTTCCATTATTGATTATCTTACAGTCGCTATGGTCAGGAGCCCAGGCTTAATTAGGTTCTCTGCTCAGGGTCTCACTAGGGTGCAATCAAGGTATCAGGCTTGCTGCATTCTCATTATCAGAGCTCATTCAGATTGTTGGCAGAATTCAGTTTTTTGCTGTTGCAGGACTGAGCTCCTAGAGGTCACCCCTCTCCATTGGCAACTCAGAACATATTTACTTCTTAAGCCAGAAAGTAGTTTTGGCTGAATAGGGGGACAGGGCTAAGGTATTTACACAAATAATAACTTGAAAGAATTCACATGAATTTATACCAACCAGAAGCTACTCTCGTGATACAATAAACTGTCTTTATTTCCAAGGGGTGTGGATGTGGTGAGAATATATGACTCAAGGTTTTTTTCTAGAACATTTTTATAGCACACTAGGTTATCATCTGTCTTAATCAATTTGGGCAGCTATACCAAAAATACCATAGACTGGAGGGCTTGAACAACAAATATTTATATATCACAGTTCTGGAGGCTGTGAAGCCCAAGATCAAGAAGCTGGTAGATTCGGTGTCTGGTGAGGGCCTGTTTGCTTATTCCCAGTTCTTCCTGTGACGTCACATGGCAGAAGAGACAGACTCTCTGAGGTCTCTTTTATAAGGGCACTAATCCCATTTACGAGGGCTCTCCCCTCATGACCAGCTTATTTCACAAAGGATCCACTTCCAAATACCATCACATTGGAGGTTAGGATTTCAACATCTGAATTTGGGGAGAACACAAATATTCTATCTATAATATTTTCATCGGAAAGTCTGTAGTTTCTGATCATCATGTAACAGCAATCATTTTCATTTCGTGGCATACACTTGTGTTTTGTAAGTTATCCTTCTTTGAAGAGTAATTCTTATCCTTCTACCTACAGTTCCACCAACAGTAGTCGAGGTATATTCAAAGAGAAAGAGAAAAAAGGAATGAGAATATTTCGAATTAAAAAAAAAATTTAGACCAGTTTCCAGGAACATGCTTCTCACTATAAATCTTTTGCAGATTATCTGAGTTACATTGTCCAAAGGTTGCTTACAAAACGAATCGATGCAACTGCATCTTTCCTTAAAGCAAATCCTCCAAGTGAGCAGACTGTTCCTCTCTTTTAAATCAGAAGTTTAGCATCAGAAATGGTATTTTTTTTCCTTCTCTTTTATTTTATACAGACTTTGGCAAGGTGTGTCACCTAATTAACATAACAAATGTAATTTTAAGTGACTTTCTCTTTTTTATGGCTCCTTATTTTTCCTCCAGTGTAGTAAATTGCTGTTCCATTGTTTCTTATTCTTCCTCTTTCTCATAGAGTATGCCCAACTCGAAAGACAGTTTTAGTTTATTTCTATGAAAGCCCTCTAGTGATTTTTATGCTTGTCAACAAAAGAACAGTTTCCTGACCAGCATCAGCAATAACTCCTGTTCAGTCGATTCAGTTTAAGGTTAGTACTGGCCTATAATATAACTACATAAATAGGTGTAGCTTTAAAGAAAACTGGAAATAATGTATAAGATTGTCATATCTTTGAACAGATATTTTGTTACAAAAGGCAAGTTTGTTCTGTTTTGATTCAGAAGTATAATAAGTACAAATGAGTATAAATATAAACAAGGCTAACGATGGCAAAAACACCCCATAAGATAGTGACTAGCTCATCTCAGAGTATTAAGTTAATACTTAATTAAGATAATTTGCAGAACTGTGGTAAAGGGGTTTCCTATGATGGCTGGGTTTCTCTGATTCTCATGTGAGTACACTGTTTGTCATGAAGCTAAAGAGGAAATCCTTGCTTTTTAAATCCAAAATGGTTTAATTTGAAGAAGACTTGAGTCCTTTCACATCATAAAGTATGGGTTAAAATTTTAGATTACAGATAAATTCTTCGTTTACCCAAGGAACAATAATTCAACATAAAATGTTAATTATAATGTAGGTTGTTTATTTTTATAAATAAAATGCTACTCTAAGTCTGAATATTACAGACAAACATACACTAATTTCCAGAAAGCACCGTAGATGGAACACTTACTCTGGCCTTCTGCATGCAACCTCAGCAACGGAAGTTAGCACAGAGCCTGATGTGAGTGAGGAATGGTGGTTGACTGTGCTGGGAATCCTAAGCCATCATACATCAACTGATTAACTTCAAGAGACTGGCTTTTTCTCTTAACAAGACACTTTCTCAAAGCCCTGATGTGCTGTGTTCAGAGTCAATATTTGTTGTCTTTGTTTTCTCAAAATGCTATTTCAGTTCTGATAACGCGAAGTCAACTTGTTCAAGGTACTAAATCAGTCTTAAAAAGATGTATGTTTGCAATAATCCAGGATTTTCTAAAATAAAAATTTTTTTCTTTGCTTTATGAAAAGAAAATTAAAAAAAAAAAGGAACTCCCTACCTGCTTTCTGTGACAACTAGAAAATTCCCCATAGTCTGATAAGTTTTTTGGCTTTTTTGGGACTTTCTAATTTATAGCTTATCACTGTTCATTGTCCACCCTTACTGCCCA
>NW_024350325.1:6789060-6789530 GCF_902729225.1 Pteropus medius | reverse complement strand
AAGAGACTGGCTTTTTCTCTTAACAAGACACTTTCTCAAAGCCCTGATGTGCTGTGTTCAGAGTCAATATTTGTTGTCTTTGTTTTCTCAAAATGCTATTTCGGTTCTGATAACGCGAAGTCAACTTGTTCAAGGTACTAAATCAGTCTTAAAAAGATGTATGTTTGCAATAATCCAGGATTTTCTAAAATAAATTTTTTTTTCTTTGCTTTATGAAAAGAAAATTAAAAAAAAAAGGAACTCCCTACCTGCTTTCCGTGACAACTAGAAAATTCCCCATAGTCTGATAAGTTTTTTGGCTTTTTTGGGACTTTCTAATTTATAGCTTATCACTGTTCATTGTCCACCCTTACTGCCCATCATTCAATAAATCCTAGGGACCTCCTAGGGACAAAGTTCATTGTTATCTGCTTTGTAGAGAGAGATTAGCTTGGTTACCTGTTGCATGTCACGTTCTTGGCCTCTCACTT